>NC_056728.1:975305298-975350205 GCF_019279795.1 Protopterus annectens | reverse complement strand
AATCCCAATTGCAGATTATGAGTGGATATTTCCATAATAATGTTAAAATCATGCATTTGGAAGAATTCCTGATAGACAACAGGATTATGGTGGATATATATAATTTTATCAAAGTAAAATACCCTACATTAGCATCAATAGTAGGAATTCCGAAAGTCCACAAGGATATAGAGAACCCCCCATTTAGGCCAATCATCTCAGGTAGTAAATCCAAAGCATTTCCTATGGGTTCTGTTATTGACGTCTATTTAAAACATATATATGACAAAATTCCACATATGGTAAAAGACTCTTGGGAATTTTTGAAAAATTATCCTATCAATTTTTGGAAGGATTATTTGTTGTTTGTCACTATGGACGTCATAGATTTATTTTCCTGTATTTCCAAAGTAGAAGGACTAGAAGCGTTTGCTAACAGTATTCACAAATATGCAGATATAGAATGGGACAAAGCCTGTCTATTATTGGATATGATGTCACTTGTATTAGAACACAACTATATTTATTATGAGGGAGAATTTTTCAGACAAACCAGAGGCGTAGCTATGGAAGCTGCATGTGCTCCCATATACGCCAATCTGGTTATGCTAGATTGGCAGGAAACTATGGTGTTTAGAAGTGTATATATGAAACACATTAAATATTATTCCCGATACCTGGATGACATTTATATATTATGGGATGGTAGTGCCACTATACTGGATCAATTGCCGGACTATTTGAACCAGAGTAGCAACTATCTCAATTTTACATCATCCAGCAACCATCAGGGTATCCCATATCTAGACACCCATGTTTCTAAAGGAGAAACAGGTTTCAAATCTAGAATATATAGGGAAAACACATTCTCCAGCAGCTATCTAGAATTCACTAGTAACCATCCAAGGAATCAGTTTCTTAACATCTACAAAGGGCAAATTATATGTGCCATAAGAATGACACCAGAGTATTCTGATATGTTAGAGGAAGTTACATTTATTACATCTTTGTTCAAGGATAGAGGATACGATGCCAAGATGATGGCCAAAGTCAGTAAAACGGTTATCAAGGAATGGGGAAGTAGATATAAGCCATTGCTGAGATATAATTACAAACACATGGCCAACAATGCTAATAAATGTGATCATACATTTGAAGACAGTGCATTATATGGTAGAATGTGTGTTCTGGAATATGGACCATATACAGGCAAAATAAAGAAAATCCTGATTGATAACTGGAATATTATTATAGTCGATCAGGATATAACTAAGATCTTAGGGACCGGACCACAGTTTGTCTTCAAAATGGGACAGAACATTAAAAATTATCTAGAGAGAGGGAATTGGTATAAAATTTACCATAATACATATACAAAAAAATGTGGAAGTTGTAAACAATGTTACACAATTTAAAATAGCATTAGAAAATGTGAATAGAACTAGAATTAGATTCCAATAAGGAAATTGCAACACTAAAATGATTATAAATTTAGCAAAATGTATGATCTGTCCAGGATTCTACATTGGAAAGACTGAAAGGAAATTCAATAAGCATATCTACGCACATCTGTATAGCATCAGAACAAAAGATGAAAAAAACGCCTTGTATAGACACATTAAGAAGTGTGGTAATAGGCATTTTTTCAGTTTTGCGATATTGAATAGTGTTCAGACAGACCTTGGGGAGGGGGGACTACAAAAGAATATTATCATACAAAGAATTTTGGTGGCAAGTATATACTGATTCTTCTAGTACACCTGGATTAAATGATGTCATCCCCATTAAACCTTTGTTAGTTATGGAATGATTGTCTAAAAATGTCTGTAAGTCAAAACACTATTCTCAGGCATGTTAATTATGAATTTTGGTACATAAACTAAAGTTTTCTCATATGAGTAGTTTTGTTATATATGAGTACTTATATTTTTACAACAAGGTTTTATAACAAGAGCTATTTAATTCATGCAAGTTTTTCATTTGTATTCACACATTCTCAGTAGTTTGTCATATGAAACAAATATGCATTCTATTTTTATATGTACATATTATATGAGAAGATGTTATGTTTAGTGTTTAAAGGTATGTTTGTTAGTAATTGATTTACACTTGTTAGTAATTGATTTACACTTGTAGAAGCATTAGGAAGTTATTTATGTTTTAGGGACACGCTTAGCTCACGAATTTTAGTCTTTTAGTTTTATACCTTTGTATATGTTATATGTCTTTAAATGTATTATTTTTAAACAGAGCTTTTGGCGCCAATTAGTTTATTTAAATGTCAATCGGTTTGTTTTTCAGAGTTCTGATGAAGCTTGCCGTGGAGCAAGTGAAAGCACTTAACCGTTGGTTTATTTTCACTGTTGATTTGTGACATTAAAACAGTTTTATCTATTGGGGACTGTTGCAGAGATTTTTTTATTGGTTGCTCAAAGGATATCAGCGTCTCAAGACACGGAGGTAATAAGCGTTCTCATTTGGTAGTTGGTTCTGCAGTATACAGAACGTTTATTTCATATTGTGTTCTCTATCCAAGTAAGGTATGGGTAACTCAGAAACTTGTAACACAGCCCTGAATTCAGCACTAGCCTGAAAACTGGACTGTACTAGCTTAGAAAGGCAGGAAACAAGAAAAAAATTTTTTTTTGAAAAGATAAGGCAAAAACAGTAAAAAGTACACTTAAAGCAGCTTTAAACGACTAGAAATGATCAGAAAATGCTGTCACACTTTAGTGTGTAGCCTACAACAGTTAAACAATTTATTTAAACAAAAAACTTTTTAAAAGTGCAGGCAGTCAAATAAGTACAATATGTGAAAAAACAAGCTTTTAAATCACAATAAGTGCTGGAAAATCAGCGTTTAGGCGGAAAACAGTTAAGTACAGCAAGAAAATACAGAAAACTGATACTCAAATCACTCCAAAGTCACTCTTTTAAGCTAGAAGGCTTGTATCCGTTTAAGGCTTTCTAGTGCTTTCCAGTAGGTTAGTTACAGGAAAGATGGGAAACAAGCGCAGATGTGGTCTTTTAAACCAGAAAGTTGAAAGAGATGGACAACTTCCCGAATGATCAATAAACTACAATTCCTGGGCCAAGAACCACTCCTCTTGTGGTAGACAGGCAATCTAGTACTTACCACTCCCACTGATAAGCTAGTAGGCTGCACTCCAACACAAAGGCTTGGGGGACTCAGAAGCTTACAAACAGTCCTGGATACAGCAAATCTGTACCTGGACTATACTAGTTACAGGAAAGGTGGGGATCAAGTGCAAACACGGGCTTTAAAACCAGAAAGTTGAGAGAGATAGAAAAAACCTGCACAAATGGCCAATAAACTACAATGTCTGGGCCAGAACCACTCCTCTTGTAGTAGATAGGCTACCTAGTGCTTACCACTCCCACTGATAAGCTGGAAGGCTTCCCTCCAACACAGAAAGGCTTGCAGGGCCAGAAGCTTACCAACGGTCCTGGATACAGCAACTCTGTATCTGGACTAGGCTAGTAACATGAAAGGTGGGAAACAAGAGCAAGTGCGGCTTTTAAACCAGAAAGTTGAAAGAGAAATACAAACTATAAACAAAAATGCAGATTTATTCTTCTTGCAGAACCCCAAACTCTTTACTGCCAGCTTCTGACAGAGACATTTCTACTTAGATCTTAAAAATAAGACAATGTCCCCATTTGAAAATAAAATTATAAATTGAGCATCCTAACTCTGTAATAGCCAAGAAAATAGCATTATCCTCATTTTGAAACCTCCACAGATGAAACGGTTATTTCTAGCCTCGGCCTAGCTATTTGGAATTTGCTTCTTGCAGAAGTGAGCTAGCAAGAGACATTTAATTTATGTAGAAACAAATTAAAGAAGAACTGTTTAATGGCACCATATTCTCTTGCTTCTGTGACAATGGCTAATCCTAATGGTTTCAAACTCTAGTTTTGAATAAGGAAAAATTCACTGGCTGCTATGACACATTAACCTATCCACAAACTCATTGAAATAATCAATTCTACTACTGGAATAGTAAATCCTACTCCTAGGATTATCTATCATGTAAGGGGAACTTGTTTGGTTACTTGTTAATGATCCTTACCTCATTTACACCCCTTCAAAGTCCGAGATTTCTGATCACAAGGAGAATGCTGTTTTAAACAGTCTCAAGGAGATGAGAGAAGTATTTCCAGTATCTAAAACTTTGTATATTGAGATGCACCAAAATGCTCTTCAGACAGGTACAGGCATTACAGTAGAAATGGTTAATTTCAACAACATGGAATATATACTTAAACGCAGGAAGCAGTAGGACAGGTGAAATAAGCAGATGTAAATGTAACTATTTTTGAAATAAATGTTAAAGTATAGAAAGCAAACCACACAGCTTATAAAATGTACATAGCTGTATATACATTTTTCTAAAATGTTAAGTATTTTGGAACTGGTTTCAAACTGACATATATAGCTGAGCTCTGCTCTTCTTTCCGTAATAATGTTGTTTCCTTTCAAAAGCTTTTGCCCATAAATAAAGTGTATAGTTGTATGACAGCATGAACTGGATTTTTAGATTTGAAATGTAAATCAAACAGGAAAAAAAGAACCTAAGCTTCTCAAAAGGGGAGATTTGTCTAAATTACTGCATTAATGATATCTTTGCAGTGTTGGTTCATTCCAGTATGCCAGCTCATACATTTTGCAAGCACTAGAGCTCGTGACAGTTAAAAGTGCAGTTGCTGTTCAGTCTTTACCTTACTTTATGTATCCTTTGTTGACCGGATTAGTTCCCACTAGACTAGTAACCTTTTTTAGAGGCATCCCAAGGTAGAATTGATACTTCTGTTCAGGGAAATTTGGTCAGAGCATCAAGGAACTTCCCCTTCTCTTTTTGATAGGTGCTGTGGCATCTTTTACATTCACCTGAGCTACCACCACCTTAAGCAAATGGGGCCTTAGTTTAACTTTTAATCCGATGTACCACACACTCAGGAGTACAGGACCCCCCCCCCCCCCATGATGCAGTGCAGTGTCAGCAGTCTACTTGGTGTGGGAATAGAATTCACAGCCTTCTGCACAAAAGGTGAGTGTGCTGCCTGTTGTGCCATTGACTTCTGAAGAGTTCAGTGGACTTTTTGGTCAGATAGTTGATGTCTCTAAGTCACTGCTTATGACCGTTAAAAGTCGGAGGTGGAATTTCAACTAGTGGTAGTAGCAAGACTGGATAGCTGATAAGCACCTTTTTTCTGATTGTTGTGTGTCTGTTCAAACTTTTATTTTGATACTATTCTGTGCAGTTGATATTATCAAAGTACATTGCCTCATGAAATCATAGGCTGTCCACGACCAAGAAGGAACAGATGCCCATTGGAAGCAATCTCTCCTTAGCCTAAAGAAGCAAATAAGAGCACTAGTGAAATCCTCCAAAACAAACTTTGAGTCCAAATTGGCCACATCTACTAGAGATCATCATAAGGCCTTCTTCACATATGTCCGTAATCTCAAAGCTAGCACCCAGATGTTAGGAACTGGTGGTCAAGGACACCACATATACAAATGCCGTAGATAAAGAAAACTTGCTGGCTGACAAATTCAGCTAAAATTTCACCCCTCTGCCCCCCCCCCCCCCCATCAGTAAATCAAGACATTCCTAGTACCTTCCCCCTTCCCCTTATATCTAGGGATCAGGTCATCATCACTGTCTGAAATGCAAAAAATACAGCCTCCATGGGACCCAATAGCATCCCAGGCTGCATCCTACATTAAATCAGGCAGGAACTTAAGGCACCATTAGGTACCCTGTTCAACCAAAGTCTGAGTATCGGCTTTGTCCCAGCTGAGTGGAGGACAGCCACTGTCATCTGTTTGCACAATAATGGAGCGTCCACAGATCCGGAAAATTATAGACCCAAACAGCCTAACTAGCCTGACCTGCAAGGCCATGGAACTGGTTATCATGGAGCTCATTAACAAGGACATTGGCAACCTCCAAACACTCAAGCCCACATAGTTTGGCTTCATCAAGCGGTGGTCGACTTTTTTGAGACTGTCACCAAAGCCATGGATGAGGGGAAGACATTGCACACTGCTTACATTGACCTGGCCAAAGCCTTCAACACTATTCCCCACTCTGGAATAATAAATAAACTCTCTCAACTAGGCATTAATCCGTATGTTACCAGATGGGCAGCTAAATGGCTCAATGATAGAACCCACCTAGTCAAAATAGGGGAAGCTACCTCAAGCAGTAGACCCATATCAAGTGGCATATGCCAGGGTTTAGTCTTAGAGCCTCTGTCATTTGGGATATACTTTTCTGAGGTGCATGCCAAAACCAGTGGGCTATGGCTTACCAAGTTTGCAGATGACTGCAAGCTGGGAGCTGTCATCAGTTCCCCTAGTGACATGGACATCCTCCAAGAGGGTCTCGCCCAAACAAATGACTGGTGCCAGAAACATGGCCTCAAGCTGAATACAAAAAAATGCATCGTCATCTCCTTTGGAGAGAGTGATGTCCCCACAAATTATCACATTAATAATGCCCTAAGGACACAGTCAGCCGTGAGGGATTTCGGCACCCGGATTGATAACAACCTGGCTGCTATGTTGCTTCCATTGTACAGAAGGCTTTCTACACAGCCGATCTCATAAGTAAGGGTATCACATCCAGGGACAAGGAGAGGTCATAACATCCCTGTATTCTTCCCATTATTGAGTACAATTGCCCATTCGGCATGTACCTTGCAAAGCACATGCAGCAGCTGGAGAGACCACAGAGGTTCCTCACCAGGAGAATCCAGGGCCTCAAAAATCTACTGTACACAAATAGGCTAAAATCCCTATCCCTCTACTGTGTTTCATACAGACTCCTCAGAGGTGACCTCTGTCTGGCATACAAGGCGATCTCGGACCCCGTCTTGATGGGACTGATGCATATCCACAAGTCGAGCTCCACTCGCGTAATCCATACACGTGGCCTCAACCTGGTCTGTGACATCAGTAGGACTTGACAGGACAGATTTGTGTCCCACAGACTCCCCCATCTATGGAAGAGGCTCCCTCTCCACATCAAGCAGAGTACCTATTTACCCCTTTTTAAGCACAACCTGGATAACTGGATGGGAAATAGAAAATACATACATCCCTGGGATTTCACCCCAGTCCCTTTTAGACAGGGGCATTGGGTGCTGATTTGTCTATAAATGGGCTAAACTCCTAGCTAGGCGTATAAGGGCCTCAGGGCCAATAGCCTAGTAACTTCCTATGATCCTATAAACCAAACACCTCAAGTCATGCCAACACACCATCCCAATGCACCACTGACCATGCAAATTAATAACAACAGCACACACACACACATACACACACACACAACACTGACAGCACCCACACATGTATAAGACAAAAGTACACACACACATACACCACTTGCTATATATAACTTTGATATATTACAGTTGTGTATAAATATACAGGTACACATTCTGCAGCAAACACTGCATTCCCACAGCCCTTTTCCACCTGCACCACCACAATCCCCATATAAAGGTGAAAAGATATGCCATCTAGAGCGTGAAATACTCCTTGTATGTTATGGACATTTTACAGCATGCCAGCATGACATTATCAAACAAGTGATAACTTACCTTCATTATGTCTAATTTAACAAAACACTTCTCTCCATAACATCTGTTATCTACCCAACATACCCACAGGGAGTCAGACATACACGCACAGTGTGCCAGGTAACCATGAGTCTTTGCCCACCTCTCCACAAAAGCAATGTTTCAACTGTTAAAGTGGACCACAGTTGTGTCAAGCCTGCTGCACTGACATCAGAAGCTCCTCCAACATGGTAGGTGTTGTTCAATCTCTGCTGTATCTGTGGCTCTTACACCATCCAAAGTAAAAACACACGGACACAAATGCATACATATACTTTGTACTGGTAAACCATGGAAATTCCTTTGTATGTCTAAAACATAATGGTGTAACAGCTATGGGGGAGTAGAACTGCTGAGGATCTCTGCTTAGAGCATTGAACAGTTGCTGCAGCAAGCCCACTGCATTGATGTCAGAAGCTTTCATAACAAATCATGTGTTAGTCCATCTCCATCAATCTCTTTTACCACACCATGGTGCTTTGTCTACCTGTCCACAAAACAATAATGCAACAGCCCTGGGAGACCACAGTTGCTAAGGATATCAGCTCAGGGCACACAAAACGTTGCTGTAGCAAGCCCACAGTACTGACACTCAAAGATTGCCTAGTAGGGCATGTGTCTCCCAGCTCTGCTTCATTGTTGAGCGTTACACCATCCACAATAAATGCACATAAACACACACACACACACACACACACACACACACACACACACACACACACACACACACACACACACACACACACACACACACACACAGTGTGCTAGTGAACCATGGCATTTTCCGACCTATCCACAAAACAATGAAACCAAATGAAATGAGCTGTCAGAATATGCGTCCGAGGCTAGTATGAGCCTAGCATTGAACAGCTTTTTACCTTCTCTGAGGATGATACCACAATATGAACAAAAGATGACTGACTTTAATAATTGGCTTCATTTCTGGTGTCATTCTAAAGGAGTGCAGTATTTGTCAACATGGAAGGAGATGGTCATCAGAGAACACTGCTTTGCCAGGGATGGTCTGCACCTCTCCCTTCTAGGCTTTCGAATATTAGGTAAAAGATTGTCTTCTCCTATAGTGCCTTCTTTAGACAATGCCAAGCTGAAAGTATTTCTGACATAGCAAATCAAAATCAAGAAAAATAAAGGTATTACTGTGCAATGCTAGGAGTCTAAACAAAAAACTCCATTCCCTAGAAGCTGTCTTTACCATAGAGAATGTTGATGTCTGTGCAGTCACTGAGACATGGTTTAAAGCTGTGGAGAGCACACCAGCAGTGCAAGGCTATAATGTCGTCCACACATTCTACTACACAGACAAGGGACTACAGATGGAGGTGTCTTAATTTACATCAAAAATAAATATACTTCAAGGCGATATAAACAAGACAATGCACTTGAGCTTCTCCATATTCAAGTCGTGATGTGCAAAATCCCATATCACTTCTTGCAAGCTTTAAGTCCCCCTCTATGCCCCAGGAAACCTATAATATGTATTTAAATGTCTTGGAAACACTGACCATCCAGCCCAATTCCATATTCATCGGGGACCTTAATTACCTCACTATTAAATCGGAATCATATACTACACCAAACGTACAGGCACAGAGATTTCTGGATTTTGTAAATGCAAACTCCCTGGATCAGGTTGTCAGTACACTGACCAGGGGTGCAAACATACTAGATCTGGTCCTCACTTATATGGGAGAGTGCCACGCACCCCATAGTGTACTGTCTTCAATAGTAAGGTCTCTGAAGTAAAAATAAAACCTGGAATATTCAGGAGCTACTCTAAGGGTAACTTCCTACTATTAAGTGATAACTTGGCAAAATTTCAAGCCTCCATAAACCCTGAGAACACTGCTGCTTATGCAGAACTGTTCACAGAATCCCTCTACAGCATGTTAGTAGCTGCATAGAGGCAACTATACCCACCAGGAAGAAGTACAAAACTAACCTGAAAAACAAGCCACCCTGGTGGAATCACAACATCAGTAGGCTGTATAACAGAAGGAAGAAAATTTTGGCAAAAATTAGGAGGTGCAGCACCCAATGGGTAAATGTACTCTCAAGCTAAACAAACAGCTCAGAGGACAAATAAAGTCTACCAAAACCAAATATGAGGTACATTTGGCATCCCAGGCCAAGGACAACCAGAAGGCATTCTTTAGCTGTGGCTACAATCTCAAAGACAATACTCAATTGTGTACAGAGCTCATTGTTAATGGTGACACCTATATTGAGCCTGAAGATATAGCAAAACTACTGGGTGACAAAATTCATCTTGAGCTTTACCCCTCTCTCCCCCTCAACCTTCCCTCATGAAATATCATCAAATATAACTCCTCTAGTGTCAGTAGGGAACAGGTCCTTGATGCTCCCTGTAAGGCTAAGAACACTGCATCAGTGGGCCCAGACAGTATTCCAGGATGCCTTCTTTATAGTATGAAATCTCACCTATCGGAACCTCTGGAATTACTGTTAAACTGTAGCCTCCAAACAGGCTTAGTGCCTCATGAATGGAGAACAGCAACAGTAATCCCTCTGCACAAAGGTAGGACATTTACAGATCCATAAGTCTCACTAGTCCCAAATTTTTATTTTATTTTATTTTATTTTACATTTGTTAACCGGGCTAGTCCAGCTGGATACATGTCCATTTTCAGTGGAGGCCCGAGGAGAAAAGCTCCGCTACAGTAATAAAATAATACTTAAAAAAAAAAAAAAAAACTTTACAAATACTTTAAAAAAATCAAGTCAAATACAAAGATATGATAGAATAAACATTCAATTTCAGCCTGCTACATTGAGTATGGGATTTAAAATACTTTGTTAGCTTGGACAGAAGATAAGGTAAAAATTTACATACACAATTGCACTGCAAGAATAGTTGAAGCATAACTTATTGTTATGAAGGGAAAAGGCACTCAGCTTGGAGAGGAGATTTAAATTGCAAGAGAAGGAAGTAAGAAGAAGGATGGGTGGTGGAGAAAGCAGATAATATGGGAAAAAAGAAAAGGTTAGTCAGGGTTAAGGCAAGAGCATAGCCAGTGGTTGGAAAGGAAGAGTTTTAGGTTGGTTTTGAATAGTGGGAGAGATGTAAGGCAAGTAAGGTCATTTGGTAGTTGGCTCCATATTTTACCCACTGAGTTGGAGAATAAGGAATCACCTGCTAAGTTATTAGATAAAGAAGTATGGATCAGTATTTTGTTGGATGAGCGTAAATTCCTTAGATTGTTATATGGCATAATGAGGGTGGAGAGCATTGGAGTATTGTCAGGGTGGTAAAAGGCTTTGTGGGCAATAGTGAGTTGGTTGAATGATATTAGGTGAGGTAGCTCTAGCCAGCCTAGTTTTTTTAGGTTTTGACAGTGATGAGTCCTATATGGAGAGTTTGTGGCAAATCTGGCAATACTGTTATAGGCTGTACATAGTTTGTTAAGATTGTACTTAGAGAGCTTAGTATAGATGGGGGAGGCATATAATAGGGTAGAGATTAAGTGGGTTCTAGCTATAGTAGTTCTAGTTAGGAAAGATTTGATTCTATACAGAGAACCTAGTTTTCTATTGGTAGATTTAATTGTAGCGTTTATATGGTTGTCAAATTTTAGTTGATTGTCGATTGTAATACCTAAGAGTTTGGTGGTATGGTCAGGAGAGATAAGGGTACCGTTATTGGATGTAAGTACGAAGCTAAGGGAGGGAGACATATGAGTAGGTGTAAAAAGTAGGAGTTTGGTTTTCTTAGGGTTGAGAAGGAGACAATGGTTAGAGAACCAGTGCTCAATGGTTGTGAAGGTTTTTTTGTGTGAGTGAGTTAAGTTCAGATTGTGTTGGGGCAGAGCAAATGACGGTGGTATCATCTGCGTATTGAATGCAAGTTGATAGAGGAGTGGCTAGATGAAGGTCATTAATAAATATGGAAAACAGTAGAGGACCTAGGATAGACCCCTGTGGAACCCCTATAGAGGTGGGGAGGAGGTCTGAGAGATGGTTATGCCAGAGAACAGCCTGTTTTCGGTTGTCCAGGTAGGATGTGAACCAGGTTATTGCAGGATTGTCAAGAGAGAGAGCTTTTAAGCGATGGAGGAGCAGATGATGATTGACCATGTCAAATGCTTTGGACAGGTCAACAAAGAATGCTGAAGAAAGAAGATTTTTGTTGCGGTTAGTGTTGATTGAGTCGATGAAGGATAGTAAGGCTGTGGTAGTACTATGGAATGGCCGAAAACCATGTTGACAGCTAGGAGATTATGGTCTAATAAGTGATTTAGTACCTGCTTGTGGATACATTTCTCCATTATTTTTGCAAGAGGAGATAGCAATGCTATGGGGCGGAAGTTGGAATATTCCAAAGAGTCACCACCTTTAAAGAGAGGGATAATATGTGAAATTTTCCAGATAGAGGGAACCACACCTTCTTTTAAGGTCCTATTAATAAGTATGGAGATGGGGTAGGCAATGGCTTTTGCACTTAGTTGAAGGTATTCAGCAGGTAGTTTGTCAGCTGAGGGGGTGGACGGTTTTAATTTCTGTAGCAAGGATGAGATATAAGAGGTGGGTATTGATTTGAGGTGGAAAGTGGGTGGGGTAGGGGTGGAGGAAGGTAGTTTGGAGATATCAGGGCTTTGTTGGTTTGCTAGCTTAAGTATAGCCGAGGTAAAGAAAGTGTTAAAGGCATTGGCAGTTTGTAATGGGCAGTCAGGGGTAGAGCCTAGTGGATTTGGTGTAGTGACTTTGCCTGGGGAGGTTAGCATATTAATAGCAGTCCAAAATTTTTGAGGTTGATGAAGGGATGATTGTTGTAGTTTAGTATAAAAGTTCTTTTTGTCTTATAGGATAGCTTTTTTTGTGATGTTTCTTTGTTGTCTGTATGCTAGCTGGTCAGTTATATTTTTAGTGGTTCGCCATTTCGCCCAAATTTTATTTCTACTGAGGATAAGTTTCCTATTATCGTTAGTGAGCCATTGGGCTGTTTTAGATTTAATCCTTCTAGTACACATTGGGGCATGGTGTTCAAGTATGGTCAGAAAAGTATTATTAAAGTGACTAACAGCTTCATCTATAGGGAGAGACTTAAAGAGGTGCCCAGTTTATTTTCATAAGTTCATTTTGAAACAGATTGGCGTCAAAGAATTTTTTGCAACGAGATGTTCTGACTAAGGTAGGGATGGTAAAACTTGATTTATGCCTGATAATATATGTAAGTAAGTGGTCGCTAAGGTCATCTGGGAGAGTACCAGTATCCAGTCAAGTATGCTTTCCTTATTGTTAAGTTTGTTGATTCTTGTAGGTGAGTTAATGGTTTGGGAGAAGCCATATAGGTTTATAAGGGTAGAAGGATTGGTTTGCTTGCATAAGTTCCAGTCAATGTTAAAGTCTCCTAGGATTATTGTTTCTTGGGGGAGATTAAAGGAAAGCCAATTTAGTAGGTCTTCTAATATAGTAGGGTTTTTCCCTGGGGGAAGATATGTACAGACTATGTAAATTGTTTTATGATGGTTTAGCTGCAGTTTTGAAATAATTATATCAGTATTATTGTCTGATGGTAGATTATATGTAGTTTTACTAAGTAGCAGTCCGCTTTTATAGAGAATTGCAGCCCCACCACCTTTTTTTTTAAGCGATCTTGCCTGAGGATGTTATAGCCCGGGGGGGGTAATTTCATTATCTTTTATAGAGGGTTTGAGCCATGTTTCTGTTAGGCAGAGGATGTCAAACTGTTGAACATCTAGAAGAGCATGAATTAGTGGTATTTTATTACAGATGCTACGTATGTTTAGATGGGCAATTGAGAGTGATTTGGGGGCTTTAGTGGACTGTGTTGGCTTAGTTTGGAAAAGGTGGCATTTAGTGGATGGTGGGGATGAGTTTGGGCCGGGATTGGGGTGAATGTCGCCATCTAATAATGAGTGGATTAATATAGGGTTGAAATATTTAGGGGTTTTGCAGTAGTAGTCAGAATATTTTCTGATGATACGGTTTGGGTATTTAAAGTGAGAGAGACGGTGATATTTGGCTTGAAGGTAGGAGGTATTGTAGATTGCATTGAGATAACTTACAGACAGCGTTAGGGGTGTTATTTGGGTCTGTTTGAGAGGGATTGTAGGAGAAAGAGGAAGGGGTTGTTCATAGGAGGTTAAGAGATAGGTAGATGTAAGAGTAGTTAGGAGAGTTAGGAGTAGTAAAGGTAGGTATTGTGAAGGCATGCTTAAAAAGACTGTGATGAGTTATGAATGCAGGATTAAGGGAGTGTGGCTTTAAGAATAGGTAGGCAGGGGAGGGAAGAGTTATAGTAGAGGGGAGTGGAACAATTACAGGGTGTGGTAATAGGAGGAGGTGTGATTGGTTGGGAGGAGGAAGGGGAGTGACTATGAGGGTATAAATGTAGAGGTGCTAGGGGCGGGTGGGATTTGGGGGCAGGGTAGGGGAGCGGAGTGAGCCCGAAGGGCGAACGGAGCGGGAAGACACAAGAGAGTAGTGGTATAGCAGTGTGAAAGAAAAACAATCTGTAAGGTGAGGAAGCAGCAGGTAGGTATGTAAAAGGTAAGAGTAAGAGTTAAGTATGAAGTTAATTTAACCTCTGAAAATACACAGGTTTGTTGAGATACAGTGCAGTAGAAGGGTGGTTTGGCAGGTTTCAGAGAGAGTAAACAGCAAACTGGGTTAGAGAAATAGATTTGGGAACAGGACAAAAGTAAGGTGTTGGAGAGTGTAGAAATAGTGAGCCAAGAGTAGATAGGATAGTAGTAGGATGCCACCTAGTGGTCAAGGTCAGTGACCTATCAAAACTATGCAGGTGAGAAAGGGGTAATAGAGAAGGGGAGAGAGGAAAATAAAAGTATAGCCAGTTACAGTAATATATATGGGGTGGATATAGGATAAGAGTCAGTTCTAGTATAGTGGAGGGGACAGGGGCTATTGGCTGCTGGCAGTCCTGAACAGGTAGCTAGACTAGTAGACCCGAGATTTGTCCTATGGGTAAAACATGGTGGAATAAAACATACTTTAACAGTCAGTTTGGGATGGTATCGCAGAAGAGTAGTGGGATTGGAGCTTTAATGGGCTCAAGTTCTGGTTTTCCAGGAGGATAGAAGGCAGTTAGGTAGCTGCTCGCAGGGTCCACCCAGTCAAAACTAATAATAAAAAATAGTGGAGAGAGAGATGAAGATAAGTCAATCAGTAAGAACAGTAGAGAGCAAATTCCAAATGCATGAAACATATATCTAAACAACTTTAGTAGTAAAAACATATACATTAAATAATTTGCTATATTAAAAGCAGAAACTGGGTATTCATATTAAAGCAGAAACAAGAAAAAATAGAAAACATGGAATATTAAAGTAATACTGACAAGAATATTCTAACTGTTCAGTTGTTCAATTAGGTTAAAGGCAATGGTAACGCTTTGTAGGTAGGGGTAGTGCGTGCTACAGTCCTTAAAATCTGCTAGGCTGCAAAGGAGACTCTATATGTCACAGACAACCCGAAAATGAGAGCAGATGCTGGGCGACTGACATATCGGTGCACAAGCGCGCTTACAAAATCCCATCTAAAGTGAATTTTAAATATACACATTAATAGTAATTATGGGAGTATAAATGGAAAAATAATGTACTTAAACATGTCCTGTTAGGACGCATTAAAGGGCGCCAAGGAATAATAGCGCTACACTACTACTACGCTACAAATAATGTACTTAAACATGTCCTGTTAGGACGCCTAAAAGGGCACCAAGGAATAATAGCGCTACACAGTCACGCTAGCAGGTAGGGATAGGATAATGCTAGTATGTCACTAAGAGATTAAATTAAACAGGACAGAGGTTAAGTACAGTATGGGCGCCAAATTACATAAAAGCGCAATGCCTACAGGCTGTCAGGAAGGGATAAAAGTAACTCTATAACATGCGATAACATAAAGCGTACTAAAACAAAACTGGTTATAAGGTAGTAACTAAAATTATTCCCCGGGTGATTCCTAATAAATGAGGGATATCTATAAATACATAATATAAGGCAATCAGCTCTATAATACTGTTGGGTTAACACACTATCTAGCACATGGCATGTTCAGGTAGCGAGGAGACGCTATCAAAGCTTACGGAGCAGTTTATAACCCTTTAGCTCCGGTTAACAACCATAATGCAGGTATACAAAAACATCATCAGCACGATTTAACAAGAGGTATCAGCTAGTAATGTATGCAGCAGGTATAAGCTAGCAGTATAACAATTAGTCGTAGTCTTTCAAACAGTACAATCGCAGACCATCAGCAGGTATTTGCTAGCAGTATAACAATTAGTCAAAGTCTGTCACATAGTGCATTGACAGACAAGTATAAGAGTTTCAGCGCAGGTTTTACTCGATACAGTAAATGCATGAAGAAAAACTCTAAGATTATTGTTTTACATACATAGGGTAAAGCACAGTATGCATATTATTCAAAGTAGGCGTGAAATGCAGGACAAAAATACAGAATAACAGCGATATAAATTACAACACACTTACTCAAGGCTTACGTCAGGGACCAGGTCCGGGACACACAGCAGCCAAGCTGAGTAAAGGAAAAGTAAAGATGGCGTCTAGGGATATAGGGATATATTTATAAGGTTCCCTAGAGAGCTTGGGGGAGGGAACTACAGGGAGGATGCATAATACAGGTCCAAGGGGGGAAAAATACCCGGAGGAGAGTGGTTGATGCAAAGCCATGGAAAGAATTATCATGGAAATGATCAGTAACGACATAGGAAACCTTCAGACACTGCACCCAACACAGTTTGGTTTCATCAAGTCAAGTCATGCCTACTGAAGCAGGTGGACTTCTTTGAGGCTTTAATCCAAAACAATGCATGAGGGCAAAATAGTTCACACTGCCTGCCTTGACCTGGCTATGGCCTTTTACACAATACCTTACTCTGTATTGTTCTTGATATTTTTTGTATGTAAAGCAATTGTGCAAGCTATGCTGTATACACGTCTGATTACGTACTTATTTTTCCTTTGCCTGTTTTTTTCTCTTTCTCTCCCTACCTTTAACTATTAACAGATTATACACCTGGATTCCGTTCCTCCCCAACCTAGTGAGGCCCTGTGGACAGCTTTAAACATCAGTATTCCTGAATAGGATTAGACATTCCTCCTAACAAAGACTGTCCTCCCAGGTTTTTTTGGAAAAGTATGTCCTATCATTGTATTGTTTAGCTTAACTCACCAGGACATATTCTTGCTCCCCTGCCAGGTAAACCAGCAGCCCCCCCCCCCTCACTAGATAGGCCTTTTTTGGTCCCTCTCCTTTCACTCCTTTTTTGCCTTTGGTACGTATATTCCTCTCTCACTACCCCTTTCCTGGTTCCTTAATCTTGGTAAACCCCCTGCTTGCTCTGTCTGTTACTCTTTTCTAACCTAGCCACTAGGTGGCGCCCTTCTTACCACTAATCCTACTATCATATTTTCAGAGTATTCTTACTGCAAATCCTACTGTCCTTTCCTGTTCCATAGTTCACCATTGCATCTTACTATTTCTCTCAGGAGAAACTCCTCTATCTCACACAATACTATTTCATTTTCCCCCCACTTACCATACAATCTCCTCAAACTCTCTACTGTTGAGCTCTCCCTTACCTTTACACCTGTTTCTCTCTTCTTGCCTGATTGTTTTCTGCAACTACTCATCCAGTTCTTCCCCGCTCCGTTCGCTACGCTCACTCCGCTCCCCACCCTACCCCCATTTCCCACCCACCCCCAGGGGTCCTACCTTTATACTTAGACACACCCCTAATTACCTA
Organism: Protopterus annectens; assembly: GCF_019279795.1. Lineage (NCBI taxonomy): Eukaryota > Metazoa > Chordata > Ceratodontiformes > Protopteridae > Protopterus > Protopterus annectens. Next base: position 975,332,783 of record NC_056728.1, on the reverse strand, counting down.
CCTTCCAATCTCTATTTCCCGAACACCCACCCTTTAACTCCTTACTCCTAAGACCACTCCCTCTCTCTTGATTTAGATTTATAATACCACTCACTATTATCATATACCACGTATTCCTACACTTATAAACCTCTCACTCATTAAGAACATGCCCCTAACCCTTCACTCAGTCTTTCCTCTTTTTCTCCTTAACATCCTGCTTTACTACTACACTCTTACCTCCTACGAACATCTTAGCCAAAATCCTATATTACACAAATATGCTACAACCACACTTCCTCTACCTAACCAAACTCATATTAATATACTTTCAACCTGTCCCTGCCTTCCCCCTCTATACCATAAAGTACAACATTACAAAATCACAACCTCCAAACGCTTCTATATAATACCCATCAGATACACAAAAGTCTTTCAAACCCCACAAACTCTTTTATTGATAGATGGGGACATCCACCCCAACCCTGGTCCCAATACCCTCCTCAATCCCACCACTACTAACCCAACTACAAACCATACTAGCTCTCCCTTCTCCACTGACTCCCTCTCTATTGCTCACCTAAATATTCGTAGCATTAACAACAAAGTAACACAACTCCATGCCTTAATTGATTTCTATGCCTTTGATATTCTCTGTCTCACAGAAACTTGGCTTAAACCCAGCACCAAAGACAACGAATTTACTCCCCCAGGCTATAGTACTCACAGGCAAGATCGTCTTAATAAAAAGGGCAGAGGAGTGGCCCTCCTATACAAATCCCAACTTCAGGTAACCTTAATTAACTCCTTGCCCCCCTCCCCAGCAAACGCTGAAATACTTTGTACCAAATTCCAAATTAATAAATCCAAAGCTATAAACATAATATGTTCCTACATCCCCCCAGGCAATAACATCAATACCCTAGAAAATATCCTTAGCTGGGCCTCCAGTAGCTTTCCTCAAGAAAGCATAATCTTAGGCGATTTCAACATTGACTGGAACTCCTGCATATCCCCAACTCCCACCATTCACCTTAATCTCTTTGACTTTCATCAAACTATCAACTCCCCTACTAGAATAAATAAATCCACCCACAAACAATCCATTCTAGACTGGATACTGACCAACAATAACCCCCTCTCCTATAAAACAGGAATACTCCCTGACAATATAAGTGACCACCTCCTTACCTTTATCACTAAACAAAAAATCAAAAATCCCAAACAAGCAACTTATCGTACCAAATACAACAAAACAGATTTTAACCTAGCATCCTTTCAAAATGAACTCAAAGAATATAACTGGTCCACTCTAAAATACCTCCCAATTGATGAAGCAGTAACCCATTTTAACAATACTTTCCTGCTGATTCTAAACCAGCATGCCCCATCCCGCCTAGTCAGAGTCAGTTCCAAAGCAGCCCCATGGCTCTCCAAAACAACTAAACAAACTATGCGGGCTAGAAATAGACTGTGGTCTAAATGGAGGTCAACAAAAAACCCAATTGACCATCAAAACTACAAATACCTGAGAAACAAAACAAAAAAGCTCATCTATCTGGACAAGAAAAACTATCACCTTCAATACCAACAAAACCAACACCACAACCCTAAACACTTTTGGTCTGGAATAAACAAACTACTCCATCCAGGCAACACAAAAACTCCCACCCCTGCTGGCCTAGTAGAAACCCAACCTAACATTATAGCCAACACCTTCAACAATTTCTTCTCTCAAACAGTCACCTCACTTGCAAGTACCATGACCCCGCCCCCTACCCTCCAAACTACCCCCACTCAAAACAGCACCGATAAGCTAAAGTTTAATACTGTCTCAACAACCTATATACGTAAACTACTATGTAAACTCAAACCCTGTACCCCTTCTGCAGACAATCTTCCAGCTGAATATCTGCAACTAGCCGCAACTGAAATAGCCTACCCAGTCTCCATCTTAATAAACAGAACCATAACTGAATCTAAAATCCCATCCTGTTGGAAAATCTCCCATATCATTCCCCTTCACAAAGGAGGAAATTCCAACGAACTCTCCAATTTCCGGCCTATTGCCCTTCTATCACCTCTATCCAAAATAATGGAACGCTGCATACACCATCAACTTCTACATTATCTCTTGAATAATAGATTGCTTGTAGACTCACAACATGGTTTTAGACCCTTCCACAGTACTTCTACTGCCCTTCTCTCCTTCACTGACTCTATAAATAAAAACCGCAACAACAACCTGTTCTCCCCTGCACTATTCCTGGACCTCTCTAAAGCATTCGATAAGGTCAACCACAAACTTCTCCTAGATACCTTACAATCCCTCTCACTTGATTCACAAGCAGTACAGTGGTTCAACTCATACCTGACCAATAGAAAACAAGCAGTCCTCTGGGACAGCCATCTATCCTCCCAACTCCCAATTACTATTGGCGTCCCACAAGGATCCATCCTAGGTCCCTTACTTTTCTCTATTTTCATAAATAACCTGCCCACTTCCCTCCCAACCTCTACCTGTATACAGTATGCAGATGATTCCACTCTCATCTGCTCTGCTTCTTCACCAACACAACTCCACTCTGCTACCCAATTGGTCTTCACTGCAGCAGAAAACTGGTTTCAACATATTTGTCTCCTCCTAAATCCCAAAAAAACCAAACTACTACTTTTCACCCCAACCTCTAAAGCCACCCCTATCACCTTTTCAATAGTATCAGGTAATGGCACTGTCATCAAACCTGACTACTCCACTAAGCTGCTAGGCGTCACCATAGACAATCAGCTAAATTTTGACTTACACATTGATTTAACTATAAAGTCAGTCAATAAAAAAATTGGTGCCCTTTACAGAATTAAGCCCTTTCTCACCACCACTTCCCGAGTGTCTCTCGCCCAAACTCACCTCATCTCTACATTATTGTATGCCTCTCCTTCCTTTATCAACATATCTAAATCTAATCTTCAAAAACTGAACACCGCCTACCACAGTATAGCGAGATTTGCTACTGGCTCTCCATTCCAAACTCATCACTGTCTTAATTTAAAGAAACTAAACTGGCTTGAACTTCCAAACCTAATACTCCTACAGCAACTAATTATCACTTTTAAAATTCTACATTACCCCTCCAACACACCCACACTAAATAAACTCATCACACCTTATAAAAATCTCACTACACTTAGATCAGCCAACAAGCTACTAGTTACTACTTTGAAATCTCATAATAAAGCAGGCGATTCCTTATTCGCAAACACTGTAGGTTCGTATTGGAATAAACTTCCCACAGAACTGACCTCCCTAGCTTCAGGTCATCTCTTCAGAAAACAGATAAAAACTTACCTACTAACTCACTGGCTATGCCCCTGCTCCAACCCTGACTGACCTCAACAAATTTTTTTTTTTTACTCTCTCCAGTCCACTCCTGTATCTTTTAGCTCTTCTGTACTAACTTAAACTGTCTTCCACAGTCACTAGTTTGTACCATCTCTCTTCTGTTCAATTTATTGTTAGACTCCCCTCTGCCCATGCTGTTATTCTCTTTCTCGTTTCATCTACCTGACCTCTAATAATTCCTACTACCTTTGTATTTCTCACTATCTCTGTTTCTTTCCACCTTACTTTTCCTACTGACTGATCCTTAGCCTTACTATCATCCTAACATCTGTACCTTTAGAAATTGCATCTCTGTCAACACTCCTTTTACCTCATTTCTGCCTTATTCCTATACTCTTACTTCACTTTATCTGTTACACTACTTACCTTCATATTTTTACTTTTTACCTACCTTTTTCCTGCTTTCAGATAATACCTATTTGTTGAAGTAGAACCTATTTGTTGTCATACCAGCTACTAGTGATATTTTTTAACTTATAATAGTCGTCTTATGATTCTAAAACTTTACTACACAGTACCCATCTGAATTTTGATTGTCATCGACTCAGATTAGTACAGAAAAAATGTATATGCATTTGATATTGCCTTATTTTATTACTTTTTTATTTGATAGTTTGTTTATTTAGTAACCTCTTAAACTGTATTGTCTTAGTCTGATAGTGGAGCTTTTCTCCTCGGGCCTCTGCTGAAAATGGACATGTATCCAGCCAGACTAGCCCGGTTAACAAATGTAAAATAAAAAAATAAAATAAAATACTCTGGTGTTGTTAACAAACTCAAGAGGTTAGGTATAAACTTATGTCGCCCAGTGGATTAGCCAGTTGGCTTATAAACAGGCCTCAGGAAGTTAGAATTGGGGAGTCCACCTCTATACAGAGGCCAGTCATAAGCGTAGTCTCTCAGGCATTGGTCCTAGGACCACTCCTTTTTGGCATATGCTTGTGTGAAATCAAAACCAATGTCAGTGACCTCTGACTTACTGAATTTGCAGATTACAAATTAGGAGCAGTCATAGAATCCCTCACTGAAACAAATGTTCCCCATGAAGGGCTGACACAGACAAATTACTGGTGTCAGATCCATGGACTAAAACTAAATGCCAAGAAGTGCGTAATGGTGTCCTTTGGGAAGTCATTTCACCTGGTAGCTATCATATTGACAGCACACCGCTGAGAGATGACACAGTAGTCAGAGACTTGGAGACACACACAGTAATCTAGTCTTTGACCATTATGTGTCTACAGCAGTGAGAAAAGCATTCTATGTAGTGCAATTTATAAACAACGGTGTGGCATCTAGGGCCAAGGAAGTAATTGTTCCACTGTATTTGGCATTCATCAGACCTGTCATTGAGTACAATGCCCACTTTGGTATGTACCTAATCAGGCACATCCAGCAACTGGAATGTCCACAGCGGTTCCTCATTTAAAGAATACAGGGCATAAGTAACGTGTCCTGTACAGACTACATTGTGGCCCTATCCCTGTATTCTGTCTCCTACTGGCTGTTGAGGGGAGATCTATGCCTGCCACTATCTTGGACCTCCTGCATATCCAGAAAGCAAATAGCACCTAAATTACCAATTCTAAAGAATTAAACATTGCCTGTGATATACATAGGACCTGCTGGAGAGAGAGGTATGTATCACAGAGACAAACCACTTGTCTAGAACAGGCTCCCCATTTATGTAAAGCAGAGTTCCTCCCTAACACAAATTAAAGTGCAACTTGGACAGTTGGATTAGGAACAGGAAATTTATCCCTGGTTTGACACCTATGTCTTTAATGGACACAAAATGCCTGTAAATGGTTAGTCTCCCAAGCCCCTGTTTACATGTATCAAGTGTACAAGAACTTGTCAGAGATTTGGGATGCATGACTAAGCTTAAAAAGACCCTTGTAATCATTGGTCTAGTAAATACCTATGAACCCACATCCCTCTCATCAGTCTTATTCTGTTCTGACATTCTCTTTGTGAAGTCCCTCATTTATTTATTTTGTCCTGCTTTGTTTTTGAAATGCTGGAAAAAGCTTGGTAGGTATCCTTTCTTTGAGTTTCAGTGTCTTCAATCTGGTACCAGGCTGTGACTTGAGACTTTCAGTTGGGTTCCTTATGTCAGCTGTTAAATTGTTTAGGTCTTCTAGGGCTTGCTTTGGGTCAATGTATGTCTTAGTGCCTTTGGGATAAAATACTCAGAGGGAAGCTGGATATTATAATTTAATGCAAAGGTTTATGTCTGTCTGTTTCTTAATTGCTAGGAGAAAAGTCTTCCTCGACTCTGAATAGAAAAGAAGGGTAGTTGTCTGTATAAACCCTTGCATCTCTTACCTTATACATAGTCCCCCTTTTACATAGGATGTTGAGAATTTTTTTACTTTTAGTGTGTAATTTTGAAATTTCACTAATACTGGCCTGGGTTACTTTATCTTCATGGTCCATGGGGTATGTTTACTTATGTGCTCTATCACAATTTCCTTTGATGAAATCCCTGTCTATTCTTGAAGATTTTCTGCATAAAATTCTTGCAGTACCCATTCTCCACCTGCCAAGAAAGGTGTTCATTCTTCTTTTTTTGTAGTTCTGTTTTAGCTCCGTTTGCACCTTGCTTTACTCTTTTTCCTTTGATTGTACTCCTGAAATTTCATAAGCATGTCTCAAGAGTCTCTTCTAGATCCTGATTTCTTTTATTATTTCTTGCAACAGGTTTCTTTGTAGATTCTTTCAGCTCTTTAACTGTCATCCACAACTTCTACTCTAGTTCATAAATATATACTTTACCTGTATAGAAGACCAAAGGGACTAAAATATTTTCACTGTTTGTACTTACACATATCCATAATCAGGAGCTTACAGGTTCTTAAATTTTATATAGTCTTCCATTTAGTCCCTTTCCACATCCTTAACTGCCATTATAGAATATTTTGTTTAAACCATACATCTAAATATATACCTAAATAATTTTATCATATCATGAACCTGCTGAACTATTTCATGCATAACTTACTGTCATAGCTTTTGTTTTGTCTTCATTTGATTTATACTCCCTAAACATCTGAAACAGTCCAAAAATGAAAGTGTCCTTTTCTGGATTTGCCAAGAACAAAATAACATCTGCAAATACAGATAACTTTTCTTGATTACCACTCTACCTATATAATTAAATTGATGGGTCACTTATTTTATTTGGTAATGGCTCTAGATATAAAGCAAAATGGCTCTAGATATAAAGCAAATAACAGAGAGGAAAGAGGACGTTCCCAATAGGACTGCCTGGTTCCTCTCTTCAGACACAAGTACTGTCCCACCTTAATTCTTGCCTCCAACCCTTCATGTATCATCCCTGTTTAACTGTATTATTCTGTCAAGAAAAGCAAGTTTTCTACGCATAAAATCTCAGCTGACTGTATAAAATACTTTCTGCGTATTAAAATTCACCAACAATAGCCATATTTGCTTTTACACATTCTTTCTGCTTGGATAATCATTGTCCTGTTAATGTTTTTAAATGTTTACCTCCCTTTGGCAAAATCACATTGATCTCTATAAATATGTATATGTTCTAATTATATGTTTGAAACAGTTCTTGTTGAGAAGCCCCATGTTCAAACAATGTTTTTTTTTTCATTTTATTTTCTGATTTTTGCAGTTTTGTCATCTTATCTGAATAGCTGACTTGCGTTTTCTTTTAAGTTTCTCATTTAGAGAGCTGTTACTAATTTTTCTTTCAGTTTGCAGCAATCTTAGAAGTCCGGAGATTTCAACTTTTCTGGAATGTGTTTCTGAGGTTCAAAATATGACAGAGACATTTAAAAAGTTCTTAGCTGACCTTGGCCACCAAAGGGCAACAGAGAGACGACTGATTTATCCATTAAGCTCTCTGAACTGTCCGTACAAGTGAGAGTAGTGAAATAAGGGCCAAGTCAAAAGTCAGTACAAATCAAAAAGTAAAAGAGCAGAGTGAGTTGGTGAAACTTGAAAGATAAATGTAAAAAATAGTATCGAACCCCAGTTGGCACTGTGTGTGTGTGTGTGTGTGTGTGTGTGTGTGTGTGTGTGTGTGTGTGTGTGTGTGTGTGTGTGTAAAGTGAAAAGGAAAAATGTGCAAGTGTTGCAAAAGGTTAACAGTTCCCTCCTTGACCTAAAATACAGTATCAGGACATACAAGCTAAGAATGGAATGAATCACTGAAAGCGCAACTTCAGGAGGCCAAAAACAAAGTCAAGAATTGCATGTATTCATACTTGCAGCAATGAAGTAGTTCATTCTCTGCATCAAAAGAAATCTAAAGTAAACTAAAGCAGACTGTTTACTCTAGTCAGTGGTAAGCTGGAGAGCTTAAAGACTGTGCAAACAAATGTAGTGAAGAATCAGCAGTGACTTGAGTGCACTTAACACATCTCAGAACTGAAGAAAAATGTTAAAGGAATAAAACCTTTGTAAATGTCATACAGGAAGGTGAAAGAATGCTAGTTGACAATAATGGATAACAAATATTTTGCTGATACATGAGAAACAAAAGTCTTTCTGTAGATGAAAGCTTGCTAACTGGGTCAGTGACGAAGACACAGCTCATGGAGGTGTGAGTTTTAAGGTGCTTGAAGTTATAGAAAACAATGACAAACATACAGCCACTAAGTGGGGAAACTGTAGAAACTGAAATGATATTTTTTAAGCCCAGTGTAGTATAAATGGGTAAAAAGGTAATTGGAAAGAGGTAAGTCAAAATTGCTGCCATACCACCCTAATTTAAAAAAACTTGATTTCAATTTCTTTGTCCAGAACCAGTGGGGGACCACTTTATTTTCTTAGCATTTACTTTTCATTTGGTAACCAAGGTGGTCCTAGGGGGCATAAAGCCCCTTTTCAGCAAATGCTGAGGGAGAAAATCTCCTTGGAATACAGTGATAGCGTTAATAAGAGCATAAAGGGTAATGCATTTCAAATCCACTAATCGAAGGTGAGACCACTGTCCACCTGTGCCCCTAAGTCTCTTATCACACTTTCGATGTTTAGTGTACTGCCACCTATGTGGTAATTCATGGGTACATGTTTCTTTCCAAAGGGGATAACTATACATTTCTTGACATTAAGCTTGAACCCATGGCTCTGGCACCAGGCATCTGTTTCTGTAAGGCCTTTATTCACTCCCTCCTGCTCAAATTCCTTTTTATCACATTTATATATCAGACATATTTTAGTGCTGCAGCTTTCCTGCTTTAAATGTTGCTTTTACACATTTATCAAGACCAAATGACATTTTTATATCGTCTGAGAAAGTTTTTGCCACTTGCAGTTGTGCTTTCAGCTACTCATTTGTTAAACTATATAGTTTTAAATTGTCCACAAAAAGATGAGAAGTCTTTACACTGTTTTTTTGGGAGCCAAATTGTAACCATGACCTAATCTGTTAAGCAGACAGCTTGTCACCCTGGAATATCCTCCTCTGAATTTTTATCCCTAGATAATCATTTGTTCTTTATCTTGACTTAACTGCAAAGTGGTTTGCTAATGTTTCTTGGTCACTGTAATGCAATTGATTGGTGTATCTTGTACATCTAGGTTCATAGGTAGGCACTAGGCTATCTGCCCGAAGGCATTTATAAGCCTAGCCAGAATGTGTTGACTTTCGTCGCCTCCTTAGATTAGTTCCCTGTGCCTCTGTCCAGCAGAGCCATTGAAGTGATCCCTGGGGTAAACTTTCTGTTTCCCATCCACTCGTCAAGGTTTCTCTTGAAGAGTGTTAGTGAGGAGCTCTGCCTAATGTAGATTGGAATCTTATTCCAGAGCATGGAAAGTCTCTGGGACAGGAATCTATCCCTCCAGCACATCCTATTTATTGTTGTGGTGATGTTTCGATCCCTAAAGCGTGTGGCTCGAGGGGAATATGGTTTTCTTTAGGTGGAGCATGTCCATCAATTCTGGGTTGGACATGGCCTTGTATGTCAGGCAGAGATCACCTCTGAGTAGGCAGTATGCAACCGAGTACAGCTGGAGTTTCTTCAGTTGAGCTGCATATGGCATCTGTTTGAGGCTAGTGATCATCTTTGTAAGGTACTTCTGTGGTCTTTCCAGCTGTTGCAGGTGTCTTGTAAGGTACATCCCAAATGAGCATTGTACTCTATGATGGGTCTGATGAGTGATGCATAGATGGGCACAGTGACCTCTTTTGATCTGGATGCAAACCCTTTTGTGATTACGTGGGCCACATAGAAGGATTTTCAAACCACTTTGGCAATGTGATTATCAAAGGAGAGGTTACTATCTACTTGGGTCCCCAGATCCCGTCTTCCATATTTAGGGGGATACCACCTCTGTGGTAGCTTGTGGGTACTTTGTTTTTTTCCAAAGGGGGTGACTATACACTTTTTGGCATTTAGTTTGAGGCCATGGTTTGACACTAGGTATCTGTCTCAGTGAGAACCTTTTGGTGGATGTCTGTGTCAGCCGGAGAGTCAATTATAGCCCCTAATTTGCAGTAGTCTCCGAACTTGGTCAGCCATAGTCCTCCTCTGCTTGCCTGTACCTCTGAGAAGTATATGCCAAACAGAAGGGTTCCTAGGACTGAGCCCTGGGAAATGCCACTTGTAACCAGTTTAGAGTCAGACCTGGCTCCCGCAACTCTTACCATGTGGGTTCTGTCTGTGAGCCAGTTGGCAACCCATCTCGTGATGTAGGGGTTTATGTTCAGGCTGGCGAGCTTGTCTATAATACTTGAATGGGGAATAGTGTCGAAGGCCTTTGCGAGGTCTAAGTAGGCTGTGTGGACCACCTTTCCCTCATCTATAGCCTTGGTAACTGTCTGAAAGAAGTCCACCAGGTTTAGTAGGCATGATCTGCCCTTAACAAAGCTGAACTGGGTAGGGTCCAGTGTTTGGAGGTTCCCAATGTCTCTTTTAATGAGATCCATGATGATGCGCTCCATAGCCTTGCAGACCAAGCTAGTCAGGCTATAGGGTTCCCGGGGTCTGTTGTGGCTCCACCTTTGTGGAGCGGAATAATCGTTGCTGTCTGCCACGCTATAGCCTGTGGAATGGTTGAGTTTGAACAGTGTGTTTAGGTGAGGAGGTTAGTTCATCTTTGAGCTCGTGTAGGACGCAGCCTGGGACATCGTCCGATCCCATTGATGCTGTGTTTTTGGTTTTGGAGAGGGCTGTTTTAACCTGAGTGTCTGTGATTTCAGGGGCACTACATTCTTCTGGTATGGTTATGGGCCCTTTTGGGGGTGAAAGGGGGGTGAAGTTTGCACTGAACCTGTCTGCCAGGATGTTGGCGATATCGGTCGGGTCAGTGTATTTTGTGCCATTCTGCACTAACTCAGAGCAGATCTGAGTATTGCCACTTAGATTCTTGACATGGGTAAAGAATGCCTTGTGGTTATCTTTGGAGTCCTTGGCAATTTTTCTTTCAAAGCTAGCCATAGATGATTTTATGAGGTATCGTAGTTTCTTGCTGATAATGATCAGGGATGTCTTCCCTTCTTTGAATTTTACTCTTTTCTGTACTAGTTTCCTCCTTCTATTGTATAGCTTGTTTATGGCAGGAGTCTACTAGACTGGTTTCCTTTTCTTGGGGGAGTGAGTCTTTGTTTTGCTTGGGATAGCATGATCCATGCATTCTTGTAGGTGCCCGTAGAGTGCATTAGTAAAGGATTTTGCAGCTTGGACAGCGTTATCCTTTAGCATGGGGGCTTTGAAACTTTCCACCTCGGTCTCAAGTAACGTGAAGTTTGCTTTTGAAAAGTTTTTCACCGTGGTTTCTTTGACCGGGGGTGAGGGCAGAATGTGGATATCCAGAGTGATTAGTTTATGGTCAGATCTAACCAGCGAGGGGTTGACCTCCAGTGTGGAACACCAGTCGCCCATGTTGGTGATGACCAGGTCTATTATGTTGTCACCTCTGGTGGGGGTGTTGATCCAGGGCATTTGAGTTTATAAATTCTAGGAAATGTTGGGCAAGGGAGTTAGTACTTGAGTAGTTCTCCCAGTTAATGTTTAGGTAATTGAAATCACCCAATATCAGGGTATTTGGTAGGACCTTTATGTTTCCCAGTGTTTCCAGAAATGTGGAATGGGTGTCCTGGGACATGGTGGGTGATCTGTAGCAAACTACAATTTGAATTGCAGTTGTTAGTTGCATGTGGGTGATCTCTGAAGCATCATGCTGTGCCACTAACCTGGAGGTGTGGGCATCCTTGATGAATATGGATACGCCCCCACCTTTTGTATTTCGGTCCGGGTTCTGTGGCCAAAATGTATGGTATGAGTTGTAGCCTGGTAGTGCTGGGGTGCTCTCTGGAGCCTTAAACCAGGTTTCTGTTATTGCACATATATTGATTTTCTCCATACTGAGTGCCTTGGGTGCATGCATTTTGAGGCATTAATTAGCATTATCCTCAGTGTTTTGTTACTTGTGCTGTTTACAGTGGTGGGTTTGTCTTTTGAGCCTGGACTAAAAAGGTGCTATGGGGGGTGGCAAGAGCCTTGGCCAGCATTCGAAAGCCTAAGGGTGACAGGTGCAAGCCATCTTTAGCAAAGCAGCGTGGCTTGTCGAGCATGTCATCCCAGGCTGACAGACACTGGATCCCCTTTGAATGACACCAGAAGCTTAGCCAGTTGTTGAAATTGATAATTTTTTCTTTATACCATGGTATCATTCTTGGTGAGGGCAGGATGCTACTCGGGGTCAGGGTCACACCGGTCTTGGCTACATGATCAGAGAGCTCCTTCATGTCTCTCTTCATGTAGTCCAGGGAGGTACGGCTCAGGTCATTCACACCAACATGGACAATGACAGAGTCGTATTTGTACTTGTTCTGGAGTGACCTGAGTGCTTGTGTTATGTGGTGGATCCTGGCACCTCACAGGCAGCTAACAGTAACCTTCTCCTTGTTCAACCTAGTGAGTGGGACATCAGTGTGTCTGACTATAGAGTCATCTATTACTAGAGTGTTGGGTATGTTATTTTGCCTTAAGGGATGTGATTGCATGGCACACTGGTTTTGTGAAATATGTGTTTCATGGTTCATGTTGGGGGGGTGGAGGTTGCTTGGATGTCTGCTTTTGAGGTCTCTGTTGCTTTTGCAGATTTTTATTTAGATCCTCCGAGTATGTTTTCATGTGTATATGTGTGTTTTTTTGCCAGTGCTGGTTTCATAGGCCTATGTGAGACTGGTGGTGTGATGCAAGTAATTCCCCTTCTCCTCTTGAATGCCTGGTCCAGTCTTGGGTTGAGAGAGCTTAGCCTCCAGTTTGGCTGTATAATTGCATCTCTCGCTTGTATTAGTGTTTGGTGGTAGGAGGAGAGGGTTGTCTGTGTACATGAGGCAGTTGTAACATTGCCTCAAAATTCCCAGATTCACCAGTTGGAATGGAGAGTACACCTGAAACTGCCATTTGGACATGCCTGGATAGTTACAGTGAACTGTTTTACTGATTGGCTGGTAAGGTTGAATAGAGAGCCTTGTCCTTCTCTACGGGTCTATATTAGATTACCAACTGCTGAAAGAAGTGAACGGTGATTAATCGACCCTGTGTAAGTGAAAGCTTACAATCTCGAACTGTCAGAACAGCGATTTTTTTTTCCTAGTGAAAAAAATTGCTGTTCCAAAACACATACACACAACACAAGCACACCAAACAAACAGCAATCCACACACATACACCTAAAATCTTACAACTAACCCTACACTAAACTATACATACACCACTAACTATACACTTACCTTAACCCAAACCCTAAGGTCCTTCACTATCGCACAGTCACCTCACCCACTCCCTAACCCTAACTCACCTAATCCACCCTAACCCTCACGTCCACACAATCGCACACATACCTAATCTGCGCCCTAACCCTAACTCACCTAACCCGCCCTAATCTTCACATCCACACAATCGCACACTTACCTGATCCTGACCCATAACTTTCCACCACTGCGCTGAAAATACCGAAGCAGCAGAAACGGACAACCAAATTCTTTCCCTAGGAAAGAATTCAGGTTTCTGTTCCTTCGATAATTTCAGCTTTCACTCCATAGGGTTCGATATTAGAACATTCGAAGGTTTTAAACCTCGATGTTCTAATATAGACCCTTCTCTACAATATAGGATGGTCTAATGCTAATGTTTATTAGTGCTTGCTATGAGTTTTGAGCAAGTGCCAGGCTGAGAAGTGACTGGTTTGAGTGCTTAAGTTGAAAGTTTGTCTAGTTCCAAGGGAAAAATTGAAGAGTAGACTTTGTGGAGCCGGGAATAGTTATACCCTAGCTAACTGGCGCTGCCCAGTACGCAAAACTGCGCAAATGTGGGTTTTATAGCAGGGAAATGAAAGAGATAGATAGAAGTTAGCTTAAAATTGCCAATAAACTACTAATTTCTGGGCTGAAACCACTCCTTCAGGGACAGATAGGTTGCTCAAAGCTCCCCTTTCTCACAGGTGAACAGAGAAACTTCCTTCTATCCAAGTAAGGTATAGGCAAACACAGAAACTTGTAAAATAGCCCTGTATTCAGCACTAACCTGAAAACTGGACTATACTAGCTTAGAAAGACGGGAAAACAAGTATTTTTTTTTTTTTTTTTTTTTTTTTTTAGAAAATAAAGCGGATACAATCAAAAAACACTTTAAATGCACAGAAATGGCTATCACACTTGAGTGTGTAGCTTACAACAGTTAAACAGGTAACTTAAACACAAAAATGATTTTGTTGAAGTGCAAGCAGTAAAATAAGTACAATATGTAGCTGAAACAAGCTTTTTAAATCACAGAAACTCTATAAAAAAATTGGAGTTTTAGGTGGAATTAGCCAAAGGCAGCAAGAAAATGCAGAAAAATGATACTTAATTGCTCCAAAGTCCTTCTTTTCTCTCTCTGCTGCTGTAGAACTCTGCAGGACACCAGGCAGGAGCTTGCTGAGCTGTAAGCACTCTTTTATCCATGAATGTGGGATGCTGTCAAAGACTTTTTTTTAATCTGTTCATGCCATACTTAAATTCTTGCCCTTTTTTATAATTCTCCAGCAAATGATCCTTTGTTCTATATGACTTACTTTTGTTACCTTTTATTCTTTTGCCATGATTGACTTTTCTTCTGAATGACTTTAAACTCTATCTGCATTGGTTCCACTACAAGTTATTGGTCCATAGTTTTTAGGATAGCTTGCAGGTTCGCTCTTAAGGAGTATTGTTTTTCCTGTTGTTAACTAGGTTGTTGTCTGCTAGGGTTGCACATGAAAATAGTTCTTACTCAGGGCTAAATCTTCAATGTAAAGATGTTAATCCTTTTAGCCAGAAGTTAGGCAGTGCATCTGGGCCTGGGATTTTCCATTTAGGAACTTTTCTCAATTTTGCATCAATTTCTCTGACCGTTACCTCATCCTATTTCGAATCCTGTGCATTTGAACTTCTATTTCTTTTATTTGTTCTTTCCATTTAGCATCCTTGTTATGTTCCACCAAGTCTTCATATGTACTTCTCCAAAATGTGTTTCTTTTTTTTGTTGTTGTTGTCGATTTTCTGTTTCTTTTGCTTTGTTACCCAGTTCTGTATAAAACTTTTTAGGGACATCAATGAAATGTTTATTTTGTACTTTTCCTTTATATTTATCTGCATATCTTCTAAGTTTTCTGCTTGTGCTGATATCTTTAGTTTATTATTTGCAATAGTGTACAGTAGATCCTGGTCTGTTCTTACACTGCACATTGATGTTATTATGTCTGTTTTTCTAAGTGTTTTTGTCGATCTGTTTCCTGTTCTAACAGTGACACTTCTTGTCTTATTTGCTTTATTGTTTTCTCTGATACTTCTATGATGGCATTTGATCTCTTCGCTTCCTTTCCCTTATTGCTATGTGTTTGTGTGGTAACACTTCATTTATTAATTTAACTGCACAGTAATATATCCTATATACTTCTGTGATATCACATAAATTTCTGTTAATACTCATGATTACTGTGTTCATTTGTTTTATCAGACTTATAATACTTTGGGTCATAATGATCTGTAGTCTATTTCTTTCATCTATCTTAATATGTATGTCCATCTCTATTAAATCAAACAAATCTTCTCTTAACTTAATTTTCTTCTAAATGAGGGCACATTCTTTGTTCTCCATTTCCTGTGAGCATTCTACAGAGTTGCAGAACATCCTCCTGTGACATATTCTCTTCAGCTGCATCCAGCATCATCTATCGCTGTTTCATACGGGTGCTCACTGGCCTATCACTCCACAACATTGACTGTGTCAGAGTTGCCACTGTTTCATGCTTCTTCCTGTGCTGTGCAACTGTGACTGAACTTTTGTGCTGGTTTTCTACTGAAGGCTCCAGAGTATCTTCATGTGGCAAGTGAGCAGGTGCTTTCCTGTTCCACCTGTTTCTCCTTAATTTGGGGACTCATTGTTCCATCGTGCTGTGACCTTACCAGAGTTGGAATTTCTACACTAAATCCGTCACTTCACAGGTAATCCATAACTTCAGTTTATATATATTTTTTTTTACTTCTCTATTACTAATCCTTTTTTCTACTTCCCCCTTTGTTTTCTTATTTTTTGTATTGTGAAATTTTCCATATATGGATGCCTTTGCTTGTATTTTTCTTCAAGTATCTTTGGTGCTGCTTTGTTGTATTTATTAGTTTTACTTTATGCTTTGCATAAATATTTTTTTTCTTTTCTTTGTCTATATTTCGTCTTCAGATGTCTCTTGCTCTGCCTGTTTCTCCTTTCTTTGGGAACTCATTGTTCCATCATGCTGTGACATAACATGTGTTAGACTTTCTACACTTAATCCTTTGCTTCGCAGGTATTCAGTAACTTCAACTACGATTTGCTTAACTTCTGTTCTACTAATTGTAGAACAGTGTGTGTGTGCTGTGTCTTTAAGAAGCATATCAAGGACTGAACATGCATGTATAAATAGCAGGCACATTCTATACTCAGTGCCGTTTTGAAAGTGCAGCCAGAGAGTGACCATGTAAGAATGAATGTAGCTAGTTTGTATGTAAATCACCTAACTTAAAGTTAATAAACTTCAGTCGTGATGTGGTTGTACATAATGTAGCTGCTTGAACAGAACCCACAAAGACTAGTCTATTACATCCTGACTAGACGAGCGACACTGACCTTCCATTCTACTTTTCCCCTTTGTGATCTTATTTTTTTGTATTGTCAGATTTTTCATATCTGGGTACCTTTCCCTGTATATCTATTCAAATATCTTTGGAGCTGCTTTTTTGTATTGATTACTATAGCAATAACCCAAGCCAACCGTGGGTAAATTTAGCATTACCCACACCCAGAAGTGGGTTATTGCTATTATACCATGACATTATTTAAGAAAAGAAACTGTTACTTTTCTTAAATAATGGCATAGTATAATGCCTGTTTACTGCCCTTCCGCATATGTCTGGCATCTGCGGCAGTTCTGATGTACTGCGCGCCTGCGCAGTACATCAGAGTTGAGCAAAAGCAACGGAAAGCAAGATCTCCGTTGCTTTTAGTGTCGCTATGTTAAATGAGTTTAACATAGCGAGACAGTTTTAAAATAAGCAACGGACATCTCCGTTGCTTATTTTAACTGTCTCGCTATGTTAAACTCATTTAACATAGCGAGACATAAAAAGCAACGGAGATCTTGCTTTCTCCGTGCTTTAACACTGTCTCGCTATGTTAAATGGGTTTAACATAATAGACAGTTTAAAATAAGCAACGGAGATCTCCGTTGCTTATTTTAAAGCTGTCTCGCTATGTTAAACCCATTTAACATAGCGAGACAGTGTTTAAAAAAAACGAGTTATACTAATGGAAAAAAGTCCGGGCGACCGGACCTTTTCCATTAGTATAACTCGATTTACAACGGGCACGCTGGCCAATCAGCGTGCACGTTTTGGGGGGATCATGGTATAATTTGGGTTTCTCCTTTGCATAAATATTGCAACATATCACATCTCTCCCTTTCCCTTGTCCATGTTTCTTTTTTATACATTTCAAAAATCTCTAGGTTGTATTCTTTATATTTCTGCACATCCTCAGTCACTTCTTTTTCAGATAGCTCGGAGTTTTCTTGGTCTATTTTGTTTTTTCATGAATCTGTTGTATTAATGAACACAAGTTTGTATTCGAAGTTTGTGACATTTTTTGTGCTAGTATTTTCTTTCCTCTCATTCCTCTCTTAATCTTTTTTAATATCTTCTATCTCGAAATTCTGGAGTTCTTGCATAATAGTAACAAAGCATAATTTCTTTCTTAGTCTCAGTATTCCATTCTGTCTTCTTTATGGATCTTTTTTGGCCAGTCACTTATTGTATTTTGTGGACTACTACCTCCTTCTACAACACAGGAGTCGTGCTTCCCCTGATTCTGGCCTAACCCCCGATTGTAGGAATGTTTCCACGTCTTGAGGATTCTACACTGTCATTTGTTCCAGTCCTGGCAGCAGTGCGCACACCAGGATGGGCACTTCTTTATCCTGGGACTTTTGTACACAGCTGTGTTTTTTACTTTTTAACCTACTTCTGTCCATGATGTGTGCTGCATAAAATAAAGTCTGTATATCAGCATAGTCTTGGTGAAATTTTTTTATGAAGAGTCCACCTTGTGAAAGTGCTTATCAACAGTTGAGAATGAATTCATTTCCTGGAGTACTACTCTCCTTTGTCTGCTGATTTTGTCATCCCTCTCAGAAATTGAGATCCACAGAGAATGGGAAGAAAACTTCTGTTCGACAGTAGCTGGTGTAATAGTTTCATAAAGGGGTTGTGCATTCTTGCCTGATTATGTAGAACCCTTCTTATTGATGCTTGAATTTTATGATTGTCACACTTACCAATTCTCTTGTCCTTTTGTCAAGCTGGCTTGGAAGATGCAGTTCAAGGTGGTGGCAGTCACCTCTTCTCACAGTCTTTCTGCCCTACAGGCCGTCATATCTCAGAATTCGCAATTTATCTCTACACAGCCTAGGGTATCTCATAAGAATAAACCAGATTTTTTTGTCAAAAGTGATTTCAGAATGGTCCTTGAACAAGTCACTGTATCTCCTTGATTTCTTCTTAGAGATAGAATCACTGGACATGCACCAGCACCTACCTGAAGAGGTAGCATGAGTTAAATAAGTCTTCAGGAGGCCAGACCAGATTGTCTCTTTATTGCATAGACAGGAGCATTCAGTGGCTAAACACATTTGTAAATGTAAATTACATTATTCTATTGTTTTTTTGCTATCTGACAATGGACCATTAATTCCAAATTACTGCTGTCTAGGTGAACCCACTTGCTGGGTGGATGCTTCCAGTGGTTGTTACAAAAAGTTTTCATGGTGGACATTTAGACAACTTGGATTTGCTAATCATTTCTTTGAGGTTCTCGAGTTGTTTTGGCCTCCGGTTGCATAGGGAGGATATATAGAGACTCCACAGAGAAGGTACCCAAACTCTGGAGCTACTCTGATGTTTTGCAACCTCCCTGTGATGAGAAAAATAAACTTCATCTCATGTAAGTTTTTTTAGTTACAGGATGAGATGTGTAGTTCACCCATTAATTAAAAAAGTCAAGACTGTATCTTAAAGCAGGACAGTAGCACATTCTGCCGACAGTGCATTCATACTTCCAAGTCATATATGACAGATTACTACTTTTTTACAATTAAAAATACAGTGTGGAATATAAAGTTGTATTAAATAAACATGTTGGGTAAACATTGTTTGTGTAGTTCAACTTATAATTAACTTTTTTTAAAAAAAAAAATCTTTCCCAGGACTTTATAGCAGCCAGCCATCATTGAAGTTCTATTTCCTGCTTAGACACAGTAGTTTGTGATGTGCATTAAGTTACATGTGTACTGTGATCTAATATCACCAGTACTTACAGATGCCACTGGGGCAAATCGTGTACTGGAGGGACAATCTGTCTGTATGCACAACATGCATTTATTTATAAATTATACGTAGTATACTAGAGTGACAGTCAATACATGGAAACAGCATGTGAAGTTTTCTGTTAATGGAATCAGTTAATTTGCTTGTACTTTGACTGGGTGTGTTAGAAGCACAGTACACAGACAATCCTTTCCTTCTCCCACAAAACACAAATATATGCGAGAGATGCAACTATACGGCCAAACTGGAGGCTGAGCTCTCTCAACATAGGACTGGCAAGACCAGACAGGAGGAGAAGGTAACCACACACAATACATACCCAGTCACACATGGTACCATCACAACTTCAAATCATACACATACTCACACAAAGACATACTCGGAGGCTCTGATCAAAAATTTACCAAAACAGCAGAGGCCACCAAAGCAGACACCCAAACAACTACCACCTCACGACCCAACACATGCAACACATAGACCACACAGAGTGTCAAACAGTCACAGCCCTTAAGGCCAAACAAAATGCCAGACACACTTGTCATTGGTGATTCCATAGTCAGACACACTGACGTCCCGCTCACCAGACTGAGTAAAGAGAAGGTCACAGTAAGCTGCCTGTCGGGCGCTAGAATCTGCCACATAACGCAAGCACTCAGGTCTCTCAACAGCAGGTACAAGTACGACTCAGTCATTGTCCACGCTGGTGTCAACGACCTGAGACGCACCTCCTTGGACTACATGAAAAGGGACATCGAGGAGCTCTCTGATTATGTAGCCCAGGCAGGTATGACCCTGACCTTGAGCAGTATCCTACCTTCACCTAGAATGATGCCACAATACAGTGATAAGATGATCAGCTTTAATAATTGGCTTAAATTCTGGTGTCATTCAAAGGGGATCCAATGTCTGTCTGCCTGGGATGACATGCTGGACAAGCCACGCTGCTTCGCAAGGGACGGCTTGCACCTGTCACCCTGGGCTTCCGGATATTGGCAAAGGCTCTTGCCACCCCATAGTGCCTTTTTAGGCAAGGCTCAAATTCTAAACCTACCACCCTTGAACACCAAAAAGGAAAAAAGCTAAGGGTAATGCTGCTCAATGCCAGAAGTCTCAATCTCAAGATGCACGCACTCGAGGCCCTTCTCAATATGGAGAACATCGATGTCTGTGCTGTGACAGAAACCTGGTTCAAGGCTCCTGAGAGCACCCCAGCACTAACAGGTTTCACCTCATATCATGCTCCGGCCCCAAAATCCGGACAACACCAAGAAAGGAGGGGGGGTGTCCATATTCATAAAGGACACCTACACCTCAAGGTTGGTGGCAACGCATGATGCATCGGAGACCATCCAGGTGCAATTAACCATAGGCAAGACTGCTCTGCAATTTGTAGCATGTTACAGGCCACCCTCTCAAACTCAGGAACCTCACATGGCCTTCCTGAAAACATTGGAGGATAAATGTATCTCCAAGCACCATCATACTAGGTGACTTCAACTACCCTAATATAGACTGGGAACACTACTCAAGCCCGAACACTCTAACCCAAAGATTCCTGGAGTTCATAAACTCAAATGCCATGGAACAACTAGTCACCATCCCCACAAGAGGAGAAAACATACTTGATCTCATCATCACGAACATGGGATCAAAATGTTCAACACCGAAGTATACCCCTCACTGGTGAGATCAGATCATAAACTAATCTCGCTGGAGGTCCTCATCCCGCCCCCACCTGAAACAAAAAGACCACAGTGAAAAACTTCTCAAAAGCCGATTTCACACTTCTAAAAACTAGTGTGGTCTCCTTTAAGGCCCCTGAGCCAGTGGTAAACATTACTCAAACCGCTGAATCACTTACAAATGCCTTCTACCAGCACCTACAGGACTGCATGGATCAGGCAATCCCAAACAAAACTAAGACTCTCTGTACCAAAGGCAAGCGTCCAGTCTGGTGGACCCCAGCCATAAACAAGCTCTACAACAAAAGGAGGAAGCTACTACAAGATAGAGCAAAATCCTTGAAAGGTAAGACACCTTTGATCATTATAAGTAAAAAACTAAGAGCTCTCATAAAATCATCCAAGGCAAATTTTGAGAGAAAAATCGCCAAGGACTCTAAAGAGAATCATAAGGCCTTCTTTAGCCTTGTTAGAAACCTAGGAGGAAACTCCCAGATATGCTCAGAATTAGTTCAAAATTATGTGAAAATTACTGAATTTACACACATTGCCAACATACTGGCTGACAGGTTCAGTGCAAACTTCTCCCCCCCAAAAGGAGAGATATCTATTCCAGAGGATTGTAGCCCCCCAAACATCTCCAACGCCCAGGTGAGAACTGCCCTCACTAAGGCAAAAAACACAGCATCCATGGGACCGGATGGTGTCCCCGGCTGTGTGCTTCATGAACTCAACGAGGAATTAAACCCACAGTTAGGACAGCTGTTTAATCTTAGCCTCACCTCAGGATACGTACCCAAGGAGTGGCGCACGGCGACTGTGGTCCCACTTCATAAGGGCGGTGCCTCCACAGACCCTGGAAATTACCGCCCATTAGCTTGACAAGCCTTATCTGCAAAGCCATGGAGAGGATCATAATGGAACTCATAAATAAAGACATAGGGAACTTGCAGACTTTGGATCCAACTCAGTTTGGCTTTGTCAAAGGCAGATCCTGCCTCTTAAACTTGGTTGACTTTTTCGAGACAGTCACCAAGGCCATTGATGAGGAAAGGCAGTCCATACAGCCTACCTCGACCTGGCAAAGGCCTTCACACAATACCCCACTCAGGTATCATCGAAAAACTCATCAGCTTGAATGTAAACCCATACATCACAAGATGGGTTGCAAACTGGCTAAGTGACAGAACCCACAGGGTCAGAGTTGCTGGAGCCATGTCAGACTCAAAGCCTGTCACAAGTGGCGTCCCACAGGGCTCAGTCCTGGGTCCACTCTTGTTTGGCATCTACTTTTCTGAAGTACAAGCAAACACAGGAGGGTTATGGCTGACAAAGTTTGCAGATGACTGCAAACTGGGCCATAGTCGAAAACACATCTGACACAGATATCCTCCAGAAGGGCCTCACAGAAACAGATAACTGGTGCCAGAGCCATGGCCTGAAGTTAAACGCCAAAAAATGCATAGTCATACCCTTCGGGAAAAACAAGGTTACCCCTAGCTACCATATAGGTGGCAATCCACTGAGCACAGAAAAAGTCATCAGAGATCTGGGGACCCAGGTTGACAGTAGCCTTCGCTTTGACACTCATGTTGCTAAAGTAGTTAGGAAAACCTTCTATATCACCCACCTGATCATGAAGGGATTCACATCTAGATCAAGGGAGGTCATCGTCCCCCTGTACTCATCACTTATTAGACCTATGATTGAGTACAATGCCCCATTCGGAATTTATCTGACCAGACACCTGCTGCAGCTTGAAAGGCCCCAAAAGTTCCTCACCAAAAGGATAAAGGGTCTCAAAAATATGTCTTATGCTGCCCGATTGAAAGAACTCCAGCTCTATTCAGTCTCATACCGCTTGCTCAGAGGTGACCTGTGCCTGACATATAAGGCCATGTCAAACCCAGATTTGATGAATATGCTTCACCTCAAAAAATCTAGATCCCTCAGAACCACAAGGGCGGGAGACTTAAACCTTGACACAGTTATAAATAGAACGTGCTGGAGGGACAGATTCATCACCCAGAGACTCCCTATGCTGTGGAACAAAATCCCGGTACATGTGAGGCAGAGCACCTCTCTGGCCTTGTTCAAGAGGAATCTTGACCAATGGATGGGAGATTGCAGATATACCCCAGGGATTACTTCAGTGTCACTGCTTGACAGAGGCACAGCAAAATGATAGGCATAGTTTTTATTCAAACTAAAGGGGTGGCGAAAGCCACATAACTATGGGCTAGGCTTATAAATGCCCTTGGGCAGATAGCCTAGTATGAACCTATGAACCTATTATTTGGGAATTGTGTAGGGGTAAAGGAATAGTCTGTGTGTGTGAAAGAAATTGCATGTCTCCCATCAGTATCTATCCCATGTTAAGACCAACGTATGCTTATCTAAAACAAGCTAAAACATTGCAATGGACATTGTAGGCTCTCCAGTTTGAAGTTTTTTTTTCCTTTGGGGGAGATGTTAGAGACTCTCTCTTACTCTGTCTACATAAATGAACATTAGTCACTGGTGACTCAATTGAGACACACACCAATATCTGCCACACCAGGCTTGACAAGGAGAAAGTCACGATCAGTTGTCTGTCAGGTGCCAGAATCCACACATCACACACACACTCAGCTCTCTCTGCAGCAGGTACAATTATGACTCTGCCATTGTCCGTGTTGGTGTGGATAACTTGAGATTTATCTCCCTGGACTATATAAAAAGAGACATGATCAAGCTCTGAATATGTGTCCTAGGCAGGTATGACCCTAGTCTTAAGCAGCAATCTGCCTTCACCAAGAATGATGCCACAGTATCAACAAAAAATGATAGACTTCAATAATTGGCTTAATTTCTGGTGTCATTCCAAGGGAATCCAGTATCTGCCTGCCTGGGGCGACATGGTTGATTGGCCTCAATGCTTTGCCAGAGAATTGTTTACACCTGTCACCCCTGCAATTTCAATTACTAGCCAAGGCTCTTGCCTCAACAATCGTGCCTTTTTAGCCAATGTTCCAAGAGCAAAACTCCCAACATAAATCTGGCTACATGCAAATTGAAGGTCATGCTGCTTAACACTAGGAGCCTTAACCTGAAAATGCAGTCATTGGAGGCATTCCTTACAGTGGAAGATGTCAACATCAGTGCAGTAACAAGAAACTTGGTCAAGGCTGCAGAGAGCACTCCTGCCTTACCTGGGCTATACCATATTTTCACACATTCCGACCCCAAAATGAAGTCAGGAAGACCAAGGGTCTTGAAGTCTCTATTTTCATTAGAGATATGTACACCTACTGACTGGTTAGCCAGCATAATGCACTAGAGCTATTACAGGTGCAGCTAACAGTTGGCAAGACACCCATCCAAGTCATACCCAGCTACAGATCTCCCTCCAGGATTCAGGACATCTACTCATCCTACCTGGACCTACTGGACTCCATCAATGTATCTTCCAACACCCTAATCCTTGGTGACTTCAACTACCCCTCCATTGACTGGGTGAACTACTTCTGCACTAATGCACTCACCCGATTCCTTGACTTCATTAATTCTAATGCCCTAGACCAGCCCATGTCTACCCCCAAAAGGAGCGATAACATTTTGGACTTGGTTCTCACCAACATGGGTGAATGCTGCACCACCCCCATAATAAGCTCCTCCCTGGTGAGTTCAGACCATCTGTCTGTCTCAGTTGAAGTTTCTATCCCGCCCGTCCCCCTCCTTACCAGGCTAAAAAACTTCTCAAAAGCTGATTACAGTCTCCTAAGGGAGATCATCAGTAGCTTCACAGCACCCCCCCCCCCCCACAGAGAATGCGGGTAACTATGCTGAGCAGTACACCAATGCAGTATACAAGCACCTGTATAATTCATGGACTCAGCCATATCCAGTAGAGCAAAAAACGGCTCCTCCAAAAAAAACAAACCTCTCTGGTGGACATACTCTCTCAACTATACAATAAAAGCAAGGAATTGCTGTCCAAGGGTAAGAAGAAGCAAATTCCTAATTGGAAAAACTCTTTCCTTAGCCTCAACAGGTAAATTAGATAACTGGTGAAAAACTCCAAAGGCAGTTATGAATCAAAATTAGCCTCCAAAGTTAAGGGAAATCGCAAAGCCTTCCTCAGTAACATCAGTAACCTCCATGGCAAAGGCCTGATCTGTTCCAAATTAGTACTTAACGGTACCACATACAGTGATCCTGCTGATATAGCCAACCTGTAAGCTGATAGGTTCAGTGCAAACGTCACCTCTCTGAGCCCCCCCCAAAGGCCCTTTTGACATCCCTGATACATGTCCCGCACCTCATATCTTTGCAGATTAAGTTATAATAGCCCTGTCCAAGGCAAAGAACACAACTTCCATGGGACCTGATAACATCCCTGGCTGTATTGTGCACCAACTCCAGCAAGAACAAGTTCACCATTGAGCACTCAGTTTAATCACAGCTTAAGCACAGGCTTCATCTCTGTAGAGTGGAGAACTACTACCATTATCCCCTTACACGGTGGTGCCACTACTGATCCTGGGAACTATTGCCCCATTAGCTTAACAAATTTGATCTGTAAAGCCATGGAGCTTATTATCATGGAGCTCATAAATAAGGACATAGGCAATCTCCAAACACTTGACCCCACCCAGTTCAGATTGAACCTAGTTGACTTTTTCTAAACTGTTAACAAGGCCCTGGATGAGGGTAAGTTGGTGCATACAGCATACCTCAACTTGGCCAAGGCCTTTGATACAATCCCCCACTCATGCATTATTGAAAAGGTAACTCAGCTTGCCATTAGTCCCTACCTCATCTGGTGGGTGGCCAACTGGCTCACTGGTAGGACCCATAAGGTCAAAGTAGGTGACTCCACTTCTATCAGCAGACCCGTTACTTGTGGTGTTCCCCAGAGATATGTCCTAGGACCTCTTCTGTTTGGCATTTACTTTTCAGAGATCCAGGCTAAGGCAAAAGGCCTGTGGCTGACCAAGTTTGCTGATGACTGTAAGTTGGGAGCCGTCATTGACTCCTCCAACGATGTCAACATATTGCAAGAGGGCCTCACAGCAATAAACAACTGGTGCCAAAGTCATGACCTTAAATTAAACACAAAAAATGTATTATCATACCACTCAGCAAAAACACTGCCCCTACAGACTACTGCATCAATGGCAACACCCTAAGTACACAACCTCAGGTAAAAAACGCACTCTCCAAAGCTAAGAATACAGCATCCATGGGACCAGATGACATCCCAGGCTGTGTACTACATGAACTACAAATGATTAGGCACCTCACCTAAGTGTCATGTTTAATCATAGCCTCACCTCAGGCTTCGTGCCCAGTGAGTGGCACACAGCTACAGTTATCCCACTCCACAAGGGGGGATACACCTTGTATCCCGGGAACTACCGCCCCATCAGCCTGACGAACCTGCTCTGCAAGGCCGTGGAACGTATTATCATGGAACTTGTAAACAAAGACATAGGCAAATTTCAAACACTAGACCCCACACAGTTTGGGTTCTTGAAGGGCCGATCTTGTCTCCTGAACCTGAGTGACTTCTTTGAATCAGTCTCCAGAGCCGTGGACAAGGGTAAGGTGGTCCACATAGCCTATCTGGACCTCGCCAAGGCCTTCAACACCATCCCTCACTCTAGAATCGTAGATAAACATACTGAGCTGGGCATTAATCCCTACATCACTCTGTGGGTTGCCAACTGGCTTACTGACAGAACCCCCCACTGTAAATGTAGCTGACTACAAATCCAGCTCCAGACAAGTGGAGTACTTAAGAGTTCAGTCCTGGGACTGCTCTTGTTTGGCATCTACTTCTCTGAAGTACAGGCCAACACTTAGGGACTCTGGCTAACAATGGTTGGAGATGACTGCAAACTGGGGGGCCATTATTGAATCCCCAAATGATATGGATATTCTAAAAAAGGGCCTTACACAAACAGATGCTTGGTGCCAGAGCCATGAGCTCAAGCTCAATGCCAAGAAATGTATAAAAACATGTACCCGTGAATTACCACATAGGTGGCAGTACACTAAACACCGAAAATGTGATGAGAATTAGGGACACCGGTGGACATTGGTCTCACCTTCGATAACCACATCGCCACAACAGTAAGGAAATCCTTCTATGTGGCACACCTCATCACTAAGGGCTTTTCATCCAGGAAAAATGGAGGTCATTGTCCCACTGTACTCATCCCTCATTAGACCCATTGTAGAATACAACGCCCCATTTGGTATGTACCTCTCAAGACATCAGCAACAACTGGAAAGGGCGCAGAAATACCTCACTAAAAGAATCACAGGCCTAAAACAGATGCCGTATGCTGAACATCTGAAAAAACTCCACTTATACTCTTTTGCATATTGTCTATTCAGAAGCGATCTCTGCTTAACACACAAGGCCATGTCACACCCAGAGCTGTTGGACATGCTACACTTAAAGAAATCCCAATCCCTCAGAGAGAGACGCTCCAGGGATCTAAACCTTGTCATCACAATGAGCAAAACATGCTGGAGGGATAGGTTCCTGACCTAGAGACTCCCTAGACTG